>NW_027439263.1:262500-273000 GCF_964188355.1 Buteo buteo | reverse complement strand
GGGTTACGGCTAGGGTTAGGGTTAGGGTTAGGTTAGGCTTAGGGTTAGGAGTTAGGGTTAGGGTTTCTATTAGGTTAGTTTTAAGGGCTAAGGTTAGTTTTAGGGTTAAGGTTGGGTTAGGGTTAGGATTAGGGTTAGGGTACGACTTAGGGCTAGGGTTAGGGCTAGGGTTAGGGTTAGGGTTAGGGTTAGGGTTTAGGGTTATGGTTAGGGTTAGGGGTTAGGGGTTAGGGGTTAGGCTTAGGGTTAGCGTTACGGTTAGGGGTTAGGGGTTAGGGTTAGGGCTAAGGTTAGGGTTAGGGTTAGGGTTAGGGTTACGGCTAGGGTTAGGGTTAGGGTTAGGTTAGGCTTAGGGTTAGGAGTTAGGGTTAGGGTTTCTATTAGGTTAGTTTTAAGGGCTAAGGTTAGTTTTAGGGTTAAGGTTGGGTTAGGGTTAGGATTAGGGTTAGGGTACGACTTAGGGCTAGGGTTAGGGCTAGGGTTAGGGTTAGGGTTAGGGTTAGGGTTTAGGGTTATGGTTAGGGTTAGGGTTAGGGGTTAGGGGTTAGGCTTAGGGTTAGCGTTACGGTTAGGGGTTAGGGTTTAGGGTTAGGGCTAGGTAGGGTTAGGGTTAGGGTTAGGGTTAGGGCTAGGGTTAGGGTTAGGGTTAGGGTTACGGCTAGGGTTAGGGTTAGGGTTAGGTTAGGCTTAGGGTTAGGAGTTAGGGTTAGGGTTTCTATTAGGTTAGTTTTAAGGGCTAAGGTTAGTTTTAGGGTTAAGGTTGGGTTAGGGTTAGGATTAGGGTTAGGGTATGACTTAGGGCTAGGGTTAGGGCTAGGGTTAGGGTTAGGGTTAGGGTTAGGGTTTAGGGTTATGGTTAGGGTTAGGGGTTAGGGGTTAGGGGTTAGGCTTAGGGTTAGCGTTACGGTTAGGGGTTAGGGGTTAGGGTTAGGGCTAAGGTTAGGGTTAGGGTTAGGGTTAGGGTTAGGGCTAGGGTTAGGGTTAGGGTTAGGGTTACGGCTAGTGTTAGGGTTAGGGTTAGGTTAGGCTTAGGGTTAGGAGTTAGGGTTAGGGTTTCTATTAGGTTAGTTTTAAGGGCTAAGGTTAGTTTTAGGGTTAAGGTTGGGTTAGGGTTAGGATTAGGGTTAGGGTACGACTTAGGGCTAGGGTTAGGGCTAGGGTTAGGGTTAGGGTTAGGGTTAGGGTTTAGGGTTATGGTTAGGGTTAGGGGTTAGGGGTTAGGGGTTAGGCTTAGGGTTAGCGTTACGGTTAGGGGTTAGGGGTTAGGGTTAGGGCTAAGGTTAGGGTTAGGGTTAGGGTTAGGGTTAGGGCTAGGGTTAGGGTTAGGGTTAGGGTTACGGCTAGGGTTAGGGTTAGGGTTAGGTTAGGCTTAGGGTTTTAGGAGTTAGGGTTAGGGTTTCTATTAGGTTAGTTTTAAGGGCTAAGGTTAGTTTTAGGGTTAAGGTTGGGTTAGGGTTAGGATTAGGGTTAGGGTACGACTTAGGGCTAGGGTTAGGGCTAGGGTTAGGGTTAGGGTTAGGGTTAGGGTTTAGGGTTATGGTTAGGGTTAGGGGTTAGGGGTTAGGGGTTAGGCTTAGGGTTAGCGTTACGGTTAGGGGTTAGGGGTTAGGGTTAGGGCTAAGGTTAGGGTTAGGGTTAGGGTTAGGGTTAGGGCTAGGGTTAGGGTTAGGGTTAGGGTTACGGCTAGGGTTAGGGTTAGGGTTAGGTTAGGCTTAGGGTTAGGAGTTAGGGTTAGGGTTTCTATTAGGTTAGTTTTAAGGCCTAAGGTTAGTTTTAGGGTTAAGGTTGGGTTAGGGTTAGGATTAGGGTTAGGGTACGACTTAGGGCTAGGGTTAGGGCTAGGGTTAGGGTTAGGGTTAGGGTTAGGGTTTAGGGTTATGGTTAGGGTTAGGGGTTAGGGGTTAGGGGTTAGGCTTAGGGTTAGCGTTACGGTTAGGGGTTAGGGGTTAGGGTTAGGGCTAAGGTTAGGGTTAGGGTTAGGGTTAGGGTTAGGGCTAGGGTTAGGGTTAGGGTTAGGGTTACGGCTAGGGTTAGGGTTAGGGTTAGGTTAGGCTTAGGGTTAGGAGTTAGGGTTAGGGTTTCTATTAGGTTAGTTTTAAAGGGCTAAGGTTAGTTTTAGGGTTAAGGTTGGGTTAGGGTTAGGATTAGGCTTAGGGTACGACTTAGGGCTAGGGTTAGGGCTAGGGTTAGGGTTAGGGTTAGGGTTAGGGTTTAGGGTTATGGTTAGGGTTAGGGGTTAGGGGTTAGGGGTTAGGCTTAGGGTTAGCGTTACGGTTAGGGGTTAGGGGTTAGGGTTAGGGCTAAGGTTAGGGTTAGGGTTAGGGTTAGGGCTAGGGCTAGGGTTAGGGTTAGGGTTAGGGTTACGGCTAGGGTTAGGGTTAGGGTTAGGTTAGGCTTAGGGTTAGGAGTTAGGGTTAGGGTTTCTATTAGGTTAGTTTTAAGGGCTAAGGTTAGTTTTAGGGTTAAGGTTGGGTTAGGGTTAGGATTAGGGTTAGGGTACGACTTAGGGCTAGGGTTAGGGCTAGGGTTAGGGTTAGGGTTAGGGTTAGGGTTTAGGGTTATGGTTAGGGTTAGGGGTTAGGGGTTAGGGGTTAGGCTTAGGGTTAGCGTTACGGTTAGGGGTTAGGGGTTAGGGTTAGGGCTAAGGTTAGGGTTAGGGTTAGGGTTAGGGTTAGGGCTAGGGTTAGGGTTAGGGTTAGGGTTACGGCTAGGGTTAGGGTTAGTGTTAGGTTAGGCTTAGGGTTAGGAGTTAGGGTTAGGGTTTCTATTAGGTTAGTTTTAAGGGCTAAGGTTAGTTTTAGGGTTAAGGTTGGGTTAGGGTTAGGATTAGGGTTAGGGTACGACTTAGGGCTAGGGTTAGGGCTAGGGTTAGGGTTAGGGTTAGGGTTAGGGTTTAGGGTTATGGTTAGGGTTAGGGGTTAGGGGTTAGGGGTTAGGCTTAGGGTTAGCGTTACGGTTAGGGGTTAGGGGTTAGGGTTAGGGCTAAGGTTAGGGTTAGGGTTAGGGTTAGGGTTAGGGCTAGGGTTAGGGTTAGGGTTAGGGTTACGGCTAGGGTTAGGGTTAGGGTTAGGTTAGGCTTAGGGTTAGGAGTTAGGGTTAGGGTTTCTATTAGGTTAGTTTTAAGGGCTAAGGTTAGTTTTAGGGTTAAGGTTGGGTTAGGGTTAGGATTAGGGTTAGGGTACGACTTAGGGCTAGGGTTAGGGCTAGGGTTAGGGTTAGGGTTAGGGTTAGGGTTTAGGGTTATGGTTAGGGTTAGGGGTTAGGGGTTAGGGGTTAGGCTTAGGGTTAGCGTTACGGTTAGGGGTTAGGGGTTAGGGTTAGGGCTAAGGTTAGGGTTAGGGTTAGGGTTAGGGTTAGGGCTAGGGTTAGGGTTAGGGTTAGGGTTACGGCTAGGGTTAGGGTTAGGGTTAGGTTAGGCTTAGGGTTAGGAGTTAGGGTTAGGGTTTCTATTAGGTTAGTTTTAAGGGCTAAGGTTAGTTTTAGGGTTAAGGTTGGGTTAGGGTTAGGATTAGGGTTAGGGTACGACTTAGGGCTAGGGTTGGGCTAGGGTTAGGGTTAGGGTTAGGGTTAGGGTTTAGGGTTATGGTTAGGGTTAGGGGTTAGGGGTTAGGGGTTAGGCTTAGGGTTAGCGTTACGGTTAGGGGTTAGGGGTTAGGGTTAGGGCTAAGGTTAGGGTTAGGGTTAGGGTTAGGGTTAGGGTTAGGGTTACGGCTAGGGTTAGGGTTAGGGTTAGGTTAGGCTTAGGGTTAGGAGTTAGGGTTAGGGTTTCTATTAGGTTAGTTTTAAGGGCTAAGGTTAGTTTTAGGGTTAAGGTTGGGTTAGGGTTAGGATTAGGGTTAGGGTACGACTTAGGGCTAGGGTTAGGGCTAGGGTTAGGGTTAGGGTTAGGGTTAGGGTTTAGGGTTATGGTTAGGGTTAGGGGTTAGGGTTAGGGGTTAGGCTTAGGGTTAGCGTTACGGTTAGGGGTTAGGGGTTAGGGTTAGGGCTAAGGTTAGGGTTAGGGTTAGGGTTAGGGTTAGGGCTAGGGTTAGGGTTAGGGTTAGGGTTACGGCTAGGGTTAGGGTTAGGGTTAGGTTAGGCTTAGGGTTAGGAGTTAGGGTTAGGGTTTCTATTAGGTTAGTTTTAAGGGCTAAGGTTAGTTTTAGGGTTAAGGTTGGGTTAGGGTTAGGATTAGGGTTAGGGTACGACTTAGGGCTAGGGTTAGGGCTAGGGTTAGGGTTAGGGTTAGGGTTAGGGTTTAGGGTTATGGTTAGGGTTAGGGGTTAGGGGTTAGGGGTTAGGCTTAGGGTTAGCGTTACGGTTAGGGGTTAGGGGTTAGGGTTAGGGCTAAGGTTAGGGTTAGGGTTAGGGTTAGGGTTACGGCTAGGGTTAGGGTTAGGGTTAGGTTAGGCTTAGGGTTAGGAGTTAGGGTTAGGGTTTCTATTAGGTTAGTTTTAAGGGCTAAGGTTAGTTTTAGGGTTAAGGTTGGGTTAGGGTTAGGATTAGGGTTAGGGTACGACTTAGGGCTAGGGTTAGGGCTAGGGTTAGGGTTAGGGTTAGGGTTAGGGTTTAGGGTTATGGTTAGGGTTAGGGGTTAGGGGTTAGGGGTTAGGCTTAGGGTTAGCGTTACGGTTAGGGGTTAGGGTTAGGGTTAGGGCTAAGGTTAGGGTTAGGGTTAGGGTTAGGGTTAGGGCTAGGGTTAGGGTTAGGGTTAGGGTTACGGCTAGGGTTAGGGTTAGGGTTAGGTTAGGCTTAGGGTTAGGAGTTAGGGTTAGGGTTTCTATTAGGTTAGTTTTAAGGGCTAAGGTTAGTTTTAGGGTTAAGGTTGGGTTAGGGTTAGGATTAGGGTTAGGGTATGACTTAGGGCTAGGGTTAGGGCTAGGGTTAGGGTTAGGGTTAGGGTTAGGGTTTAGGGTTATGGTTAGGGTTAGGGGTTAGGGGTTAGGGGTTAGGCTTAGGGTTAGCGTTACGGTTAGGGGTTAGGGGTTAGGGTTAGGGCTAAGGTTAGGGTTAGGGTTAGGGTTAGGGTTAGGGCTAGGGTTAGGGTTAGGGTTAGGGTTACGGCTAGTGTTAGGGTTAGGGTTAGGTTAGGCTTAGGGTTAGGAGTTAGGGTTAGGGTTTCTATTAGGTTAGTTTTAAGGGCTAAGGTTAGTTTTAGGGTTAAGGTTGGGTTAGGGTTAGGATTAGGGTTAGGGTACGACTTAGGGCTAGGGTTAGGGCTAGGGTTAGGGTTAGGGTTAGGGTTAGGGTTTAGGGTTATGGTTAGGGTTAGGGGTTAGGGGTTAGGGGTTAGGCTTAGGGTTAGCGTTACGGTTAGGGGTTAGGGGTTAGGGTTAGGGCTAAGGTTAGGGTTAGGGTTAGGGTTAGGGTTAGGGCTAGGGTTAGGGTTAGGGTTAGGGTTACGGCTAGGGTTAGGGTTAGGGTTAGGTTAGGCTTAGGGTTAGGAGTTAGGGTTAGGGTTTCTATTAGGTTAGTTTTAAGGGCTAAGGTTAGTTTTAGGGTTAAGGTTGGGTTAGGGTTAGGATTAGGGTTAGGGTACGACTTAGGGCTAGGGTTAGGGCTAGGGTTAGGGTTAGGGTTAGGGTTAGGGTTTAGGGTTATGGTTAGGGTTAGGGGTTAGGGGTTAGGGGTTAGGCTTAGGGTTAGCGTTACGGTTAGGGGTTAGGGGTTAGGGTTAGGGCTAAGGTTAGGGTTAGGGTTAGGGTTAGGGTTAGGGCTAGGGTTAGGGTTAGGGTTAGGGTTACGGCTAGGGTTAGGGTTAGGGTTAGGTTAGGCTTAGGGTTAGGAGTTAGGGTTAGGGTTTCTATTAGGTTAGTTTTAAGGGCTAAGGTTAGTTTTAGGGTTAAGGTTGGGTTAGGGTTAGGATTAGGGTTAGGGTACGACTTAGGGCTAGGGTTAGGGCTAGGGTTAGGGTTAGGGTTAGGGTTAGGGTTTAGGGTTATGGTTAGGGTTAGGGGTTAGGGGTTAGGGGTTAGGCTTAGGGTTAGCGTTACGGTTAGGGGTTAGGGGTTAGGGTTAGGGCTAAGGTTAGGGTTAGGGTTAGGGTTAGGGTTAGGGCTAGGGTTAGGGTTAGGGTTAGGGTTACGGCTAGGGTTAGGGTTAGGGTTAGGTTAGGCTTAGGGTTAGGAGTTAGGGTTAGGGTTTCTATTAGGTTAGTTTTAAGGGCTAAGGTTAGTTTTAGGGTTAAGGTTGGGTTAGGGTTAGGATTAGGGTTAGGGTACGACTTAGGGCTAGGGTTAGGGCTAGGGTTAGGGTTAGGGTTAGGGTTAGGGTTTAGGGTTATGGTTAGGGTTAGGGGTTAGGGGTTAGGGGTTAGGCTTAGGGTTAGCGTTACGGTTAGGGGTTAGGGGTTAGGGTTAGGGCTAAGGTTAGGGTTAGGGTTAGGGTTAGGGCTAGGGCTAGGGTTAGGGTTAGGGTTAGGGTTACGGCTAGGGTTAGGGTTAGGGTTAGGTTAGGCTTAGGGTTAGGAGTTAGGGTTAGGGTTTCTATTAGGTTAGTTTTAAGGGCTAAGGTTAGTTTTAGGGTTAAGGTTGGGTTAGGGTTAGGATTAGGGTTAGGGTACGACTTAGGGCTAGGGTTAGGGCTAGGGTTAGGGTTAGGGTTAGGGTTAGGGTTTAGGGTTATGGTTAGGGTTAGGGGTTAGGGGTTAGGGGTTAGGCTTAGGGTTAGCGTTACGGTTAGGGGTTAGGGGTTAGGGTTAGGGCTAAGGTTAGGGTTAGGGTTAGGGTTAGGGTTAGGGCTAGGGTTAGGGTTAGGGTTAGGGTTACGGCTAGGGTTAGGGTTAGGGTTAGGTTAGGCTTAGGGTTAGGAGTTAGGGTTAGGGTTTCTATTAGGTTAGTTTTAAGGGCTAAGGTTAGTTTTAGGGTTAAGGTTGGGTTAGGGTTAGGATTAGGGTTAGGGTACGACTTAGGGCTAGGGTTAGGGCTAGGGTTAGGGTTAGGGTTAGGGTTAAGGTTTAGGGTTATGGTTAGGGTTAGGGGTTAGGGGTTAGGGGTTAGGCTTAGGGTTAGCGTTACGGTTAGGGGTTAGGGGTTAGGGTTAGGGCTAAGGTTAGGGTTAGGGTTAGGGTTAGGGTTAGGGCTAGGGTTAGGGTTAGGGTTAGGGTTACGGCTAGTGTTAGGGTTAGGGTTAGGTTAGGCTTAGGGTTAGGAGTTAGGGTTAGGGTTTCTATTAGGTTAGTTTTAAGGGCTAAGGTTAGTTTTAGGGTTAAGGTTGGGTTAGGGTTAGGATTAGGGTTAGGGTACGACTTAGGGCTAGGGTTAGGGCTAGGGTTAGGGTTAGGGTTAGGGTTAGGGTTTAGGGTTATGGTTAGGGTTAGGGGTTAGGGGTTAGGGGTTAGGCTTAGGGTTAGCGTTACGGTTAGGGGTTAGGGGTTAGGGTTAGGGCTAAGGTTAGGGTTAGGGTTAGGGTTAGGGTTAGGGCTAGGGTTAGGGTTAGGTTAGGCTTAGGGTTAGGAGTTAGGGTTAGGGTTTCTATTAGGTTAGTTTTAAGGGCTAAGGTTAGTTTTAGGGTTAAGGTTGGGTTAGGGTTAGGATTAGGGTTAGGGTACGACTTAGGGCTAGGGTTAGGGCTAGGGTTAGGGTTAGGGTTAGGGTTAGGGTTTAGGGTTATGGTTAGGGTTAGGGGTTAGGGGTTAGGGGTTAGGCTTAGGGTTAGCGTTACGGTTAGGGGTTAGGGGTTAGGGTTAGGGCTAAGGTTAGGGTTAGGGTTAGGGTTAGGGCTAGGGTTAGGGTTAGGGTTAGGGTTACGGCTAGGGTTAGGGTTAGGGTTAGGTTAGGCTTAGGGTTAGGAGTTAGGGTTAGGGTTTCTATTAGGTTAGTTTTAAGGGCTAAGGTTAGTTTTAGGGTTAAGGTTGGGTTAGGGTTAGGATTAGGGTTAGGGTACGACTTAGGGCTAGGGTTAGGGCTAGGGTTAGGGTTAGGGTTAGGGTTAGGGTTTAGGGTTAGGGTTAGGGTTAGGGGTTAGGGGTTAGGGGTTAGGCTTAGGGTTAGCGTTACGGTTAGGGGTTAGGGGTTAGGGTTAGGGCTAAGGTTAGGGTTAGGGTTAGGGTTAGGGTTAGGGCTAGGGTTAGGGTTAGGGTTAGGGTTACGGCTAGGGTTAGGGTTAGGGTTAGGTTAGGCTTAGGGTTAGGAGTTAGGGTTAGGGTTTCTATTAGGTTAGTTTTAAGGGCTAAGGTTAGTTTTAGGGTTAAGGTTGGGTTAGGGTTAGGATTAGGGTTAGGGTACGACTTAGGGCTAGGTTAGGGCTAGGGTTAGGGTTAGGGTTAGGGTTAGGGTTTAGGGTTATGGTTAGGGTTAGGGGTTAGGGGTTAGGGGTTAGGCTTAGGGTTAGCGTTACGGTTAGGGGTTAGGGGTTAGGGTTAGGGCTAAGGTTAGGGTTAGGGTTAGGGTTAGGGTTAGGGCTAGGGTTAGGGTTAGGGTTAGGGTTACGGCTAGTGTTAGGGTTAGGGTTAGGATAGGCTTAGGGTTAGGAGTTAGGGTTAGGGTTTCTATTATGTTAGTTTTAAGGGCTAAGGTTAGTTTTAGGGTTAAGGTTGGGTTAGGGTTAGGATTAGGGTTAGGGTACGACTTAGGGCTAGGGTTAGGGCTAGGGTTAGGGTTAGGGTTAGGGTTAGGGTTTAGGGTTATGGTTAGGGTTAGGGGTTAGGGGTTAGGGATAGGGTTCGGTTTAGGGTTAGGGTTAGGGTTTAGGGTTATGGTTAGGGTTAGGGGTTAGGTGTTAGGGGTTAGGCTTAGGGTTAGCGTTACGGTTAGGGGTTAGGGGTTAGGGTTAGGGCTAAGGTTAGGGTTAGGGTTAGGGTTAGGGTTACGGCTAGGGTTAGGGTTAGGGTTAGGGTTACGGCTAGGGTTAGGGTTAGGGTTAGGTTAGGCTTAGGGTTAGGAGTTAGGGTTAGGGTTTCTATTAGGTTAGTTTTAAGGGCTAAGGTTAGTTTTAGGGTTAAGGTTGGGTTAGGGTTAGGATTAGGGTTAGGGTACGACTTAGGGCTAGGGTTAGGGCTAGGGTTAGGGTTAGGGTTAGGGTTTAGGGTTATGGTTAGGGTTAGGGGTTAGGGGTTAGGGGTTAGGCTTAGGGTTAGCGTTACGGTTAGGGGTTAGGGGTTAGGGTTAGGGCTAAGGTTAGGGTTAGGGTTAGGGTTAGGGCTAGGGTTAGGGTTAGGGTTAGGGTTACGGCTAGGGTTAGGGTTAGGGTTAGGTTAGGCTTAGGGTTAGGAGTTAGGGTTAGGGTTTCTATTAGGTTAGTTTTAAGGGCTAAGGTTAGTTTTAGGGTTAAGGTTGGGTTAGGGTTAGGATTAGGGTTAGGGTACGACTTAGGGCTAGGGTTAGGGCTAGGGTTAGGGTTAGGGTTAGGGTTAGGGTTAGGGTTTAGGGTTATGGTTAGGGTTAGGGGTTAGGGGTTAGGGGTTAGGCTTAGGGTTAGCGTTACGGTTAGGGGTTAGGGGTTAGGGTTAGGGCTAAGGTTAGGGTTAGGGTTAGGGTTAGGGTTAGGGCTAGGGTTAGGGTTAGGGTTAGGGTTACGGCTAGGGTTAGGGTTAGGGTTAGGTTAGGCTTAGGGTTAGGAGTTAGGGTTAGGGTTTCTATTAGGTTAGTTTTAAGGGCTAAGGTTAGTTTTAGGGTTAAGGTTGGGTTAGGGTTAGGATTAGGGTTAGGGTACGACTTAGGGCTAGGGTTAGGGCTAGGGTTAGGGTTAGGGTTAGGGTTAGGGTTTAGGGTTATGGTTAGGGTTAGGGGTTAGGGGTTAGGGGTTAGGCTTAGGGTTAGCGTTACGGTTAGGGGTTAGGGGTTAGGGTTAGGGCTAAGGTTAGGGTTAGGGTTAGGGTTAGGGCTAGGGTTAGGGTTAGGGTTAGGGTTACGGCTAGGGTTAGGGTTAGGGTTAGGTTAGGCTTAGGGTTAGGAGTTAGGGTTAGGGTTTCTATTAGGTTAGTTTTAAGGGCTAAGGTTAGTTTTAGGGTTAAGGTTGGGTTAGGGTTAGGATTAGGGTTAGGGTACGACTTAGGGCTAGGGTTAGGGCTAGGGTTAGGGTTAGGGTTAGGGTTAGGGTTTAGGGTTATGGTTAGGGTTAGGGGTTAGGGGTTAGGGGTTAGGCTTAGGGTTAGCGTTACGGTTAGGGGTTAGGGGTTAGGGTTAGGGCTAAGGTTAGGGTTAGGGTTAGGGTTAGGGTTAGGGCTAGGGTTAGGGTTAGGGTTAGGGTTACGGCTAGGGTTAGGGTTAGGGTTAGGTTAGGCTTAGGGTTAGGAGTTAGGGTTAGGGTTTCTATTAGGTTAGTTTTAAGGGCTAAGGTTAGTTTTAGGGTTAAGGTTGGGTTAGGGTTAGGATTAGGGTTAGGGTACGACTTAGGGCTAGGGTTAGGGCTAGGGTTAGGGTTAGGGTTAGGGTTAGGGTTTAGGGTTATGGTTAGGGTTAGGGGTTAGGGGTTAGGGGTTAGGCTTAGGGTTAGCGTTACGGTTAGGGGTTAGGGGTTAGGGTTAGGGCTAAGGTTAGGGTTAGGGTTAGGGTTAGGGTTAGGGCTAGGGTTAGGGTTAGG